>NC_139560.1:0-5000 GCF_965112155.1 Podarcis liolepis | reverse complement strand
AGGGTTAGGGTTAGGGTTAGGGTTAGGGTTAGGGTTAGGTTAGGGTTAGGGTTAGGGTTAGGGTTAGGGTTAGGGTTAGGGTTAGGGTTAGGGTTAGGGTTAGGGTTAGGGTTAGGGTTAGGGTTAGGGTTAGGGTTAGGGTTAGGGTTAGGGTTAGGGTTAGGGTTAGGGTTAGGGTTAGGGTTAGGGTTAGGGTTAGGGTTAGGGTTAGGGTTAGGGTTAGGGTTAGGGTTAGGGTTAGGGTTAGGGTTAGGGTTAGGGTTAGGGTTAGGGTTAGGGTTAGGGTTAGGGTTAGGGTTAGGGTTAGGGTTAGTGTCAGGGGCTGCCTCAGGTCTCAGCTCACAAAAGACCAACGCCAAGCTCTTCTTATATACAGGGATGTTTATTGCAGTTCATTATAGATTCCACAACCGAGGCGTGCAGCCCCGTGTCTTTAACGTCAGACGTTTGAAGTCCCCTCTGACTCGCTCCCTCCCCTGCACCAACTTAAGAGGCTTGTGCTAGACCACCTCTTCCTGTCTTTCCTTTTCCGCAGGGTCTTTCTGCCCCCCTGGGTTCCTTCCCTCCTGCTCTCTCCTGAAGCGGATTCCTGAGATGCCTGTTCCCCCCTCCTTCGTGCTTTGGGGCTGGGCTCCTCCTCCGGGCTTTCTTCATTTCCGCGCGCCTCCACATTTGAACTTGGCGCGCGCTCGCTACCCCTGACCTTCCTTTTGACACTGACACTACTCCCTGTACTACTCTCCCCCTCTTCCGGCAGGACGTTCTCCCCAGATCTCCTTCCCCTGTCTCTTTCCTGCTCCGCTCCGTGTGTCACACTGGGAACCCCCCTCTCTTCCCTTCGTTCCTGCTGGGAAGTCGGCCCCGATCTCCCACTCCCGCTCGGGGTTTCCCTGCTGCTTCCCTGCTCCTGGCAGGTCCCCCCTGTGACCCCCCTTGTCCTGACTAGGGGCGCCCCCTCCTGAGAATCCTCCGATTCACTTGAGAGACTCATGGAAGATCTCAAGTCATTGTCCTCCTCTTCCTCACTGTCCTGGGATTCTTCCTCGTCGCTCTCCGTCTCCTCCCTCACCTGTGTCTCTGTCTCTGAACCCCTGACATCCATCCCCCCCTCGAAGCCCCCCCTTCCCCCCTCCCGCTGCTCGGGCGCAGGTTCCGGGGGCTCCGTCGTTGCGGAGGTCGCTGCCGGACACAGGTCGTCGACGTCGATCTCCTCTGCTTCCAGTTCATTGTTTGTGTACTCGAACCCATTGTCCTCTCCCAACATGTTCACGTCCTCCCCTCCCCCTGTTGCCTGGGTGGGGTCTGCTTGCCAAGGACCCACCCGCCACCTCATGCGCCAGTCCTCTTCTGGTTGATCGTCCCACCAGTAAGAAGGGTCGGTGTCCACCCCCGAACACGATCCCCTTGGAGGGCTCGACTCTGGCGTCGTCTCCTGTGCGGAGGAGAACCCTCGGAAGGTGCTGGCGGAAAGTGTGGGCGTAAAAAGCCAATCGTCGAAAAACTGTGCTGGCATGGGCCTGTGTGGGAAAAGGGCATGGAACTCGTCCTTGAGGAGGGGTTCGTCCAAAGCGTAGTCTGGCACCCAACTGTTGGTGCTGGCCGGGGCGCCCTCCCTGGCGAGAAAATATTCTACTCCCTCTTCCCCCCATCTCGAGTCCAGAATCTCTGTGACCTCGTTGACTGGTTCGTCCTTAGGTGACCTCCCCCTCTTGGGCGACTCCCTGCTTGGTTCTGGTGCCGTCCCTGACTCCTGAAATCTGTGTGGGGCCTTGTAGGGGGTGAGCATCGACCTATGAAAGACCGGGTGCATTCTGGAACCCTCGGGGAGGGTCAATCGAAACGCTACGGGATTGATCCTGGCCTCAACTTGGTACGGCCCTAGTTGCCTGTGTCCTAGCTTCTTTTTAGCTAACGACTTGGCCGGCACCGCTTGGGCCGCTAACCATACCCAGTCTCCCACCTGGATGTCTTCCCCCTCCCTCCTGTGTTTGTCGGCCTGCACCTTATAGGCTTGTTTAGCTAGCTCTAAATGTCTCCGTAGCTCGTCGTGCACCTCTTGCAATTCTGCTGCGAAATGGTCGGCTTCCTGTGGCTCCCCCTCCCCCGTCGTTACGAGCCCCGGGAAGGTTCTGGGATGCCTTCCATTGTTAGCAAAGAACGGCGTCACCCCTGTAGACGCGTGCTTCGTGTTGTTGTAGGCAAACTCAGCCATCGGCAGGTAATCCACCCAAGCCGCGGGTCGCTGATTGGCGTAACATCTCAGGTACTGCTGCATGATCGCGTTGACCCTCTCTGCTTGGCCGTTGGTCTGCGGATGTCTCGCCGACGACAGGTTGATTTTGACGTGCAGGATCCCTAGGAGCTTCCGCCAGAAACTGGACACAAACTGGCGCCCCCTGTCAGACAGAATGGACCGTGGCAAGCCATGCACCTTGAACACGTGGTCGATGAACAGTTTGGCTGTCTGCTCCGCTGTCGCCACCTTCGCACAAGGAATGAAATGCGCCATCTTGGTGAACAGGTCTACAACCACAAGCACCGCCGTCTTGCCTCGCGAACTGGGCAGATCAGTGACAAAGTCCAGCGCCACCCTCTCCCACGGTTGCAGTGGCGTTTCCAGTGGTTCCAGCAGTCCCGCTGGCTTCTGGTGCACTGGCTTGGACCTCTGGCACGTGTCACACCTGGCGACGTACTCCGCGACCTCCCCTCGCATCTGGGGCCACCAAAAGTCTCTGGCCACTAATTCTGTCGTCTTTTCCTTGCCGAAGTGGCCAGCGCTGGGTGCGTCGTGCAACTGCTGCAGAACTTTCGCGCGGAGATCGTCTCCCGGAATGTAGAGAGCACCTTTACGGGTCAGCAGGCCGTCGCGTATCTGGAACTCGTCGTCCTTCGCTGTGCCCCTCCGCACCTCTTCCATCTTGGACTGTGCGAATGGATCCGCCTGCAACGCGTGACGCACCGCCTCCAGGTCCACGGCGGCTGAAGCGCACGCCCACGCCTGCGGTGCAAAAATGTGCTTGGCTGCCACCGGTGCCGCTGCCTCGAGATACTGCGGTTTCCTGGAGAGCGCATCTGCTATGACATTGTTGTCGCCTGGGATGTACTCTATCCTGAAATCGAAATCCGCAAAGAACTCTGCCCAGCGTATGTGCCTCTGGCTCTGTAGCTTCGCCGTGCGCCAGTACTCTAGGTTCTTGTGGTCCGTGCGGACCTGCACGGTGTGCTTGGCTCCGATGAGAAAGTGCCTCCACGCCTTGAAAGCTGCGTGGATGGCCAGCAACTCCCTGTCCCAAATGGTGTAGTTCTGCTCCGACTTGCTGAGCTTCCGGGAGTAGAAAGCACAGGGCCTCCAGTTTCCCTGCGGGTCTTCCTGTAAGAGGACGGCCCCCACCGCTCTGTCAGATGCGTCAGTCTCCACCCTCATGGGCCTGCCAGGATTCACGTGTAGCAGCTGTTCTTCGGACGCGAAGAGACTCTTAAGTCTCCTGAAGGACTGCTCCGCTTGGTCCGTCCAGGTGAACTTCTTCTTCTTGGAGCTGAGAGTGTCCGTGATAGCTGCCGTCTCCTTGGCGAAACCCTTGATGAACTTGCGGTAAAAGTTGGCGAAGCCGACGAACCTCTGGACCTCTTTCCGATTTCGCGGGCTCTTCCAGTCCAACACCGCGCAGACCTTGGCACTGTCCATGGCTAGTCCCCTGTCGGACAGCCTATAGCCCAGAAAATCCACCTCCGTCACGTCGAATTGGCACTTCTCCAACTTGGCGTAGAGCCTGTGCTCCCGTAGCCTCTGCAGGACCTCCTTCACGTCGCTCTCGTGAGCCTCCGGCGATTCTGAGAAGATCAGAATGTCGTCGAGGAAACATACGCACTTCTTGTAGAGGAGTCCCGCCAGCACATGATGCATAAAAGCTTGGAAAAAGTGGGAGCCATTTTGGAGACCAAACGGCATAACTCTGTATTCGTAGGTGCCCAACGGCGTGAACATGGCCGTCTTCCACTCATCACCCTCTCGCACACGTATGAGATTGTAAGCTCCGCGGAGATCCAACTTGGTGAAGATCTTCCCTTTCCGCACCGTCGCGAGCAGGTCGTCGATCTTGGGCATGGGAAAGGCCGCGGGCTTTGTTTTTGAGTTTATGAATCTGAAGTCTACGATGAGCCTCTTTTGGGGCGTGTCCTTCTTCTTCACAAAAAACACAGGACTGCCCCCTACAGCCTTCGATTCTCGGATGAATCCCCGCTGCAGATTGTGGTCTATGAATTCCCGGAGCTCCTGCAGCTCCTCCTCGGACATGGAATACAGCTTCACAGGCGGCAGTGTTGTCCCTGGCAAGAGGTCAATAGCGCAATCGTAGGGCCGGTGAGGTGGCAATTGGTCAGCCTCCTTTTCGCAGAAAACCTCCAAAAACCCCTTGTACTTGAGGGGTACTGCTTGCGCCATGCTGAGACGTAGCTGCTGCCCCTCCTCTTGGCCCTCCTCCTCCTGACCGGTCTGGATGCAATGCTGCGCGCAATAGGACGAGCCGAAGGTGAGCTGCCGCTGGTACCACGCCATGGTCGGGCTGTGCCTATCCAGCCAACTCATGCCTAACACTATAGGCGTGTCTGACAGGCGGGTGACGTTGAAACTGATGACTTCTCGGTGATTGCCAATCTGCATCACCATGGGCGGCGTCTGTTGTATGACTTGCCCCCCCAGCAGCTTCCTGCCATCCACTGTGACGACGTTCAATGGCAGCGTGGCTGGCAGAAGCTCTATGCGATGCTGCTTGACGAACTGCACCCCCACGAAGTCTGCGTTGCTCCCACTGTCAATTGTGATGGGGACCTCCAGGGTGCGTCCATTAGGTAGCTGGAGGGTTGCAGTGAGCTGCACTACAGGTTTGGGTGGCAGGGGGTCTGTAGGCTGCAAAAGCGCTGGGGACTGCTCTACTGACTTGCCTGGCTGTGCCCCAACATTGCTGATTCCAGCCAGGCATTGTCGTTTCCCTGAAACAGCT